>NW_027362769.1:197858590-197883052 GCF_046119375.1 Phyllobates terribilis | reverse complement strand
GCTCTCAGTCTCTGTATACTGTATATATATATACCTGTGTGTACAGCCTGTTCCTGCCCTCAGTCTCTGTATACTGTATATATATATATACCTGTGTGTACAGCCTGTTCCTGCCCTCAGTCTCTGTATACTGTATATATATATACCTGTGTGTACAGCCTGTTCCTGCCCTCAGTCTCTGTATACTGTATATATATATACCTGTGTATACAGCCTGTTCCTGCTCTCAGTTTCTGTATACTGTATATATATATATACCTGTGTGTACAGCCTGTTCCTGCTCTCAGTCTCTGTATACTGTATATATATATATATACCTGTGTGTACAGCCTGTTCCTGCCCTCAGTCTCTGTATACTGTATATATATATATACCTGTGTGTACAGCCTGTTCCTGCTCTCAGTCTCTGTATACTGTATATATATATACCTGTGTGTACAGCCTGTTCCTGCTCTCAGTCTCTGTATACTGTATATATATATATACCTGTGTGTACAGCCTGTTCCTGCCCTCAGTCTCTGTATACTGTATATATATATATACCTGTGTGTACAGCCTGTTCCTGCTCTCAGTCTCTGTATACTGTATATATATTATATACCTGTGTGTACAGCCTGTTCCTGCTCTCAGTCTCTGTATACTGTATATATATATATACCTGTGTGTACAGCCTGTTCCTGCTCTCAGTCTCTGTATACTGTATATATATATACCTGTGTGTACAGCCTGTTCCTGCCCTCAGTCTCTGTATACTGTATATATATATATATACCTGTGTGTACAGCCTGTTCCTGCTCTCAGTCTCTGTATACTGTATATATATATACCTGTGTGTACAGCCTGTTCCTGCCCTCAGTCTCTGTATACTGTATATATATATACCTGTGTGTACAGCCTGTTCCTGCTCTCAGTCTCTGTATACTGTATATATATATACCTGTGTGTACAGCCTGTTCCTGCTCTCAGTCTCTGTATACTGTATATATATATATACCTGTGTGTACAGCCTGTTCCTGCTCTCAGTCTCTGTATACTGTATATATATATATACCTGTGTGTACAGCCTGTTCCTGCTCTCAGTCTCTGTATACTGTATATATATATACCTGTGTGTACAGCCTGTTCCTGCTCTCAGTCTCTGTATACTGTATATATATATACCTGTGTGTACAGCCTGTTCCTGCCCTCAGTCTCTGTATACTGTATATATATATATACCTGTGTGTACAGCCTGTTCCTGCCCTCAGTCTCTGTATACTGTATATATATATATACCTGTGTGTACAGCCTGTTCCTGCTCTCAGTCTCTGTATACTGTATATATATATATACCTGTGTGTACAGCCTGTTCCTGCCCTCAGTCTCTGTATACTGTATATATATATATACCTGTGTGTACAGCCTGTTCCTGCTCTCAGTCTCTGTATACTGTATATATATATATACCTGTGTGTACAGCCTGTTCCTGCCCTCAGTCTCTGTATACTGTATATATATATATACCTGTGTGTACAGCCTGTTCCTGCCTCAGTCTCTGTATACTGTATATATATATATACCTGTGTGTACAGCCTGTTCCTGCCCTCAGTCTCTGTATACTGTATATATATATATACCTGTGTGTACAGCCTGTTCCTGCCTCTCAGTCTCTGTATACTGTATATATATATATACCTGTGTGTACAGCCTGTTCCTGCTCTCAGTCTCTGTATACTGTATATATATATACCTGTGTGTACAGCCTGTTCCTGCCCTCAGTCTCTGTATACTGTATATATATATATACCTGTGTGTACAGCCTGTTCCTGCCTCAGTCTCTGTATACTGTATATATATATACCTGTGTGTACAGCCTGTTCCTGCCCTCAGTCTCTGTATACTGTATATATATATATACCTGTGTGTACAGCCTGTTCCTGCTCTCAGTCTCTGTATACTGTATATATATATAACCTGTGTGTACAGCCTGTTCCTGCCCTCAGTCTCTGTATACTGTATATATATATATACCTGTGTGTACAGCCTGTTCCTGCTCTCAGTCTCTGTATACTGTATATATATATATACCTGTGTGTACAGCCTGTTCCTGCTCTCAGTCTCTGTATACTGTATATATATATATACCTGTGTGTACAGCCTGTTCCTGCCCTCAGTCTCTGTATACTGTATATATATATATACCTCTGTGTACAGCCTGTTCCTGCCCTCAGTCTCTGTATACTGTATATATATATATACCTGTGTGTACAGCCTGTTCCTGCCCTCAGTCTCTGTATACTGTATATATATATATACCTGTGTGTACAGCCTGTTCCTGCTCTCAGTCTCTGTATACTGTATATATATATATACCTGTGTGTACAGCCTGTTCCTGCCCTCAGTCTCTGTATACTGTATATATATATATACCTGTGTGTACAGCCTGTTCCTGCCCTCAGTCTCTGTATACTGTATATATATATATACCTGTGTGTACAGCCTGTTCCTGCCCTCAGTCTCTGTATACTGTATATATATATATACCTGTGTGTACAGCCTGTTCCTGCTCTCAGTCTCTGTATACTGTATATATATATATACCTGTGTGTACAGCCTGTTCCTGCCCTCAGTCTCTGTATACTGTATATATATATATACCTGTGTGTACAGCCTGTTCCTGCCCTCAGTCTCTGTATACTGTATATATATATATACCTGTGTGTACAGCCTGTTCCTGCCCTCAGTCTCTGTATACTGTATATATATATATACCTGTGTGTACAGCCTGTTCCTGCTCTCAGTCTCTGTATACTGTATATATATATACCTGTGTGTACAGCCTGTTCCTGCCCTCAGTCTCTGTATACTGTATATATATATATACCTGTGTGTACAGCCTGTTCCTGCTCTCAGTCTCTGTATACTGTATATATATATACCTGTGTGTACAGCCTGTTCCTGCTCTCAGTCTCTGTATACTGTATATATATATACCTGTGTGTACAGCCTGTTCCTGCTCTCAGTCTCTGTATACTGTATATATATATACCTGTGTGTACAGCCTGTTCCTGCCCTCAGTCTCTGTATACTGTATATATATATATACCTGTGTGTACAGCCTGTTCCTGCTCTCAGTCTCTGTATACTGTATATATATATATACCTGTGTGTACAGCCTGTTCCTGCCCTCAGTCTCTGTATACTGTATATATATATATACCTGTGTGTACAGCCTGTTCCTGCCCTCAGTCTCTGTATACTGTATATATATATATACCTGTGTGTACAGCCTGTTCCTGCCCTCAGTCTCTGTATACTGTATATATATATATACCTGTGTGTACAGCCTGTTCCTGCCCTCAGTCTCTGTATACTGTATATATATATATATATACCTGTGTGTACAGCCTGTTCCTGCCCTCAGTCTCTGTATACTGTATATATATATATACCTGTGTGTACAGCCTGTTCCTGCCCTCAGTCTCTGTATACTGTATATATATATATACCTGTGTGTACAGCCTGTTCCTGCCCTCAGTCTCTGTATACTGTATATATATATACCTGTGTGTACAGCCTGTTCCTGCCCTCAGTCTCTGTATACTGTATATATATATATACCTGTGTGTACAGCCTGTTCCTGCCCTCAGTCTCTGTATACTGTATATATATATATACCTGTGTGTACAGCCTGTTCCTGCCCTCAGTCTCTGTATACTGTATATATATATATACCTGTGTGTACAGCCTGTTCCTGCCCTCAGTCTCTGTATACTGTATATATATATATACCTGTGTGTACAGCCTGTTCCTGCCCTCAGTCTCTGTATACTGTATATATATATATACCTGTGTGTACAGCCTGTTCCTGCCCTCAGTCTCTGTATACTGTATATATATATACCTGTGTGTACAGCCTGTTCCTGCTCTCAGTCTCTGTATACTGTATATATATATATACCTGTGTGTACAGCCTGTTCCTGCCCTCAGTCTCTGTATACTGTATATATATATATACCTGTGTGTACAGCCTGTTCCTGCCCTCAGTCTCTGTATACTGTATATATATATACCTGTGTGTACAGCCTGTTCCTGCTCTCAGTCTCTGTATACTGTATATATATATACCTGTGTGTACAGCCTGTTCCTGCCCTCAGTCTCTGTATACTGTATATATATATATACCTGTGTGTACAGCCTGTTCCTGCCCTCAGTCTCTGTATACTGTATATATATATACCTGTGTGTACAGCCTGTTCCTGCTCTCAGTCTCTGTATACTGTATATATATATATACCTGTGTGTACAGCCTGTTCCTGCCCTCAGTCTCTGTATACTGTATATATATATATACCTGTGTGTACAGCCTGTTCCTGCTCTCAGTCTCTGTATACTGTATATATATATATACCTGTGTGTACAGCCTGTTC
This sequence comes from Phyllobates terribilis, assembly GCF_046119375.1. NCBI lineage: Eukaryota > Metazoa > Chordata > Amphibia > Anura > Dendrobatidae > Phyllobates > Phyllobates terribilis. The sequence continues at coordinate 197,878,643 of NW_027362769.1, read as the reverse complement.
CTGCCCTCAGTCTCTGTATACTGTATATATATATACCTGTGTGTACAGCCTGTTCCTGCTCTCAGTCTCTGTATACTGTATATATATATATACCTGTGTGTACAGCCTGTTCCTGCCCTCAGTCTCTGTATACTGTATATATATATACCTGTGTGTACAGCCTGTTCCTGCCCTCAGTCTCTGTATACTGTATATATATATACCTGTGTGTACAGCCTGTTCCTGCTCTCAGTCTCTGTATACTGTATATATATATATACCTGTGTGTACAGCCTGTTCCTGCCCTCAGTCTCTGTATACTGTATATATATATACCTGTGTGTACAGCCTGTTCCTGCTCTCAGTCTCTGTATACTGTATATATATATACCTGTGTGTACAGCCTGTTCCTGCCCTCAGTCTCTGTATACTGTATATATATATACACCTGTGTGTACAGCCTGTTCCTGCCCTCAGTCTCTGTATACTGTATATATATATACCTGTGTGTACAGCCTGTTCCTGCTCTCAGTCTCTGTATACTGTATATATATATACACCTGTGTGTACAGCCTGTTCCTGCCCTCAGTCTCTGTATACTGTATATATATATATACCTGTGTGTACAGCCTGTTCCTGCTCTCAGTCTCTGTATACTGTATATATATATATACCTGTGTGTACAGCCTGTTCCTGCTCTCAGTCTCTGTATACTGTATATATATATATACCTGTGTGTACAGCCTGTTCCTGCTCTCAGTCTCTGTATACTGTATATATATATATACCTGTGTGTACAGCCTGTTCCTGCCCTCAGTCTCTGTATACTGTATATATATATACCTGTGTGTACAGCCTGTTCCTGCCCTCAGTCTCTGTATACTGTATATATATATACCTGTGTGTACAGCCTGTTCCTGCCCTCAGTCTCTGTATACTGTATATATATATACCTGTGTGTACAGCCTGTTCCTGCTCTCAGTCTCTGTATACTGTATATATATATACACCTGTGTGTACAGCCTGTTCCTGCCCTCAGTCTCTGTATACTGTATATATATATATACCTGTGTGTACAGCCTGTTCCTGCCCTCAGTCTCTGTATACTGTATATATATATATACCTGTGTGTACAGCCTGTTCCTGCCCTCAGTCTCTGTATACTGTATATATATATACCTGTGTGTACAGCCTGTTCCTGCTCTCAGTCTCTGTATACTGTATATATATATATATACCTGTGTGTACAGCCTGTTCCTGCCCTCAGTCTCTGTATACTGTATATATATATACCTGTGTGTACAGCCTGTTCCTGCTCTCAGTCTCTGTATACTGTATATATATATATATACCTGTGTGTACAGCCTGTTCCTGCTCTCAGTCTCTGTATACTGTATATATATATACACCTGTGTGTACAGCCTGTTCCTGCCCAGTCTCTGTATACTGTATATATATATACCTGTGTGTACAGCCTGTTCCTGCTCTCAGTCTCTGTATACTGTATATATATATATATACCTGTGTGTACAGCCTGTTCCTGCCCTCAGTCTCTGTATACTGTATATATATATACCTGTGTGTACAGCCTGTTCCTGCTCTCAGTCTCTGTATACTGTATATATATATATACCTGTGTGTACAGCCTGTTCCTGCCCTCAGTCTCTGTATACTGTATATATATATACACCTGTGTGTACAGCCTGTTCCTGCTCTCAGTCTCTGTATACTGTATATATATATACCTGTGTGTACAGCCTGTTCCTGCTCTCAGTCTCTGTATACTGTATATATATATATACCTGTGTGTACAGCCTGTTCCTGCCCTCAGTCTCTGTATACTGTATATATATATATACCTGTGTGTACAGCCTGTTCCTGCCCTCAGTCTCTGTATACTGTATATATATATATACCTGTGTGTACAGCCTGTTCCTGCCCTCAGTCTCTGTATACTGTATATATATATATACCTGTGTGTACAGCCTGTTCCTGCTCTCAGTCTCTGTATACTGTATATATATATATACCTGTGTGTACAGCCTGTTCCTGCCCTCAGTCTCTGTATACTATATATATATATATATATACCTGTGTGTACAGCCTGTTCCTGTCCTCAGTCTCTGTATACTGTATATATATATATACCTGTGTGTACAGCCTGTTCCTGCTCTCAGTCTCTGTATACTGTATATATATATATACCTGTGTGTACAGCCTGTTCCTGCTCTCAGTCTCTGTATACTGTATATATATATACCTGTGTGTACAGCCTGTTCCTGCTCTCAGTCTCTGTATACTGTATATATATATACCTGTGTGTACAGCCTGTTCCTGCCCTCAGTCTCTGTATACTGTATATATATATACCTGTGTGTACAGCCTGTTCCTGCCCTCAGTCTCTGTATACTGTATATATATATATACCTGTGTGTACAGCCTGTTCCTGCTCTCAGTCTCTGTATACTGTATATATATATACCTGTGTGTACAGCCTGTTCCTGTCCTCAGTCTCTGTATACTGTATATATATATATACCTGTGTGTACAGCCTGTTCCTGTCCTCAGTCTCTGTATACTGTATATATATATACCTGTGTGTACAGCCTGTTCCTGCTCTCAGTCTCTGTATACTGTATATATATATATACCTGTGTGTACAGCCTGTTCCTGCCCTCAGTCTCTGTATACTGTATATATATATATATACCTGTGTGTACAGCCTGTTCCTGCTCTCAGTCTCTGTATACTGTATATATATATATACCTGTGTGTACAGCCTGTTCCTGCCATCAGTCTCTGTATACTGTATATATATATATACCTGTGTGTACAGCCTGTTCCTGCCCTCAGTCTCTGTATACTGTATATATATATATACCTGTGTGTACAGCCTGTTCCTGCTCTCAGTCTCTGTATACTGTATATATATATATACCTGTGTGTACAGCCTGTTCCTGCCCTCAGTCTCTGTATACTGTATATATATATATACCTGTGTGTACAGCCTGTTCCTGCCCTCAGTCTCTGTATACTATATATATATATATACCTGTGTGTACAGCCTGTTCCTGCCCTCAGTCTCTGTATACTGTATATATATATATATACACCTGTGTGTACAGCCTGTTCCTGCCATCAGTCTCTGTATACTGTATATATATATATACCTGTGTGTACAGCCTGTTCCTGCCCTCAGTCTCTGTATACTGTATATATATATATACCTGTGTGTACAGCCTGTTCCTGCTCTCAGTCTCTGTATACTGTATATATATATATACCTGTGTGTACAGCCTGTTCCTGCTCTCAGTCTCTGTATACTGTATATATATATATATACACCTGTGTGTACAGCCTGTTCCTGCCCTCAGTCTCTGTATACTGTATATATATATATACCTGTGTGTACAGCCTGTTCCTGCTCTCAGTCTCTGTATACTGTATATATATATATACCTGTGTGTACAGCCTGTTCCTGCCCTCAGTCTCTGTATACTGTATATATATATACCTGTGTGTACAGCCTGTTCCTGCCCTCAGTCTCTGTATACTGTATATATATATATACCTGTGTGTACAGCCTGTTCCTGCCCTCAGTCTCTGTATACTGTATATATAAATATACCTGTGTGTACAGCCTGTTCCTGCTCTCAGTCTCTGTATACTGTATATATATATATACCTGTGTGTACAGCCTGTTCCTGCCCTCAGTCTCTGTATACTGTATATATATATATACCTGTGTGTACAGCCTGTTCCTGTCCTCAGTCTCTGTATACTGTATATATATATATATATACCTGTGTGTACAGCCTGTTCCTGCTCTCAGTCTCTGTATACTGTATATATATATATATATACCTGTGTGTACAGCCTGTTCCTGCCCTCAGTCTCTGTATACTGTATATATATATACCTGTGTGTACAGCCTGTTCCTGCCCTCAGTCTCTGTATACTGTATATATATATATACCTGTGTGTACAGCCTGTTCCTGCCCTCAGTCTCTGTATACTGTATATATATATACCTGTGTGTACAGCCTGTTCCTGCCCTCAGTCTCTGTATACTGTATATATATATATACCTGTGTGTACAGCCTGTTCCTGCTCTCAGTCTCTGTATACTGTATATATATATATACCTGTGTGTACAGCCTGTTCCTGCCCTCAGTCTCTGTATACTGTATATATATATACCTGTGTGTACAGCCTGTTCCTGCCCTCAGTCTCTGTATACTGTATATATATATATACCTTTGTGTACAGCCTGTTCCTGCCCTCAGTCTCTGTATACTGTATATATATATACCTGTGTGTACAGCCTGTTCCTGCCCTCAGTCTCTGTATACTGTATATATATATACCTGTGTGTACAGCCTGTTCCTGCCCTCAGTCTCTGTATACTGTATATATATATATACCTGTGTGTACAGCCTGTTCCTGCCCTCAGTCTCTGTATACTGTATATATATATATACCTGTGTGTACAGCCTGTTCCTGCCCTCAGTCTCTGTATACTGTATATATATATATACCTGTGTGTACAGCCTGTTCCTGCCCTCAGTCTCTGTATACTGTATATATATATATATACCCGGTATAACGCCCAGGATTTGTCTATGCCGCTGGGGAGACGTATCTATACGGGACTGGACCGCACACAGCCCCGACTGCTCCTTGGTTCCCGATACTTGTCGGAGCCGATCTGGTTGTGTCTCTTCGGCCCTTAAAATACATTAAAAATCCACATAAACAGCGGCAGATCCAAGCAGACAGATTCCCCGGGGTGCTCTCCAGATTACAGCCAGAGAAGTGATCGAGTCCAGGAGAGCGACCACAACCACATCGGACAGAAAAATAGCTCTCATCGTATATATGTATACACAGGCAGGATCCATCATCTGAGGACAACAATCGATGTCTGCAAGATTAGTGGGAAAATTCTATTGTATTAATATGAACGAGACGTGATTCCTACATAGATCGGCTGGAATAAAAGATCACAATATAGATCGGCAGGAATAAAGGATCATAATATAGATCGGCAGTAATAAATGATCACAATGTAGATCGGCCAGAATAAATAATCACAATATAGATCGGCCAGAATAAAGGATCACAATATAGATTGGCAGGAATAAAGGATCACAATATAGATCGGCAGGAATAAATGATCACAATATAGATCGGCCAGAATAAATGATCACAATATAGGTCGGCAGGAATAAATGATCACAATATAGATCGGCAGGAATAAATGATCACAATATAGATCGGCCAGAATAAATGATCACAATATAGATCGGCAAGAATAAATGATCACAATGTAGATCGGCCAGAATAAATTATCACAATGTAGATCGGCCGGAATAAATGATCACAACATAGATCGGCAAAAGTAAATGATCACAATGTAGATCGGCAGGAATAAATGATCACAATATAGATCGGCCAGAATAAATGATCACAATGTAGATCGGCAGGAATAAATGATCACAATATAGATCGGCCAGAATAAATTATCACAATGTAGATCGGCTGGAATAAATGATCACAATATAGATCGGCCAGAATAAATTATCACAATGTAGATCGGCAGGAATAAATGATCACAATGTAGATCGGCAGGAATAAATGATCACAATGTAGATCGGCCAGAATAAATGATCACAATATAGATCGGCCAGAATAAATGATCACAATGTAGATCGACAGGAATAAATGATCACAATGTAGATCGGCCAGAATAAATGATCACAATGTAGATCGGCAGGAATAAATGATCACAATATAGATCGGCCAGAATAAATGATCACAATATAGATCGGCAAAAGTAAATGATCACAATGTAGATCGGCAGGAATAAATGATCACAATGTAGATCGGCTGGAATAAATGATCACAATGTAGATCGGCAGGAATAAATTATTACAATGTAGATCGGCAGGAATAAATGATCACAATATAGATCGGCCAGAATAAATGATCACAATATAGATCGGCCAGAATAAATGATCACAATATAGATCGGCAGGAATAAATGATCACAATGTAGATCGGCCAGAATAAATGATCACAATGTAGATCGGCAGGAATAAATGATCACAATGTAGATCGGCCAGAATAAATGATCACAATGTAGATCGGCAGGAATAAATGATCACAATATAGATCGGCAAAAGTAAATGATCACAATGTAGATCGGCAGGAATAAATGATCACAATGTAGATCGGCTGGAATAAATGATCACAATGTAGATCGGCAGGAATAAATGATCACAATGTAGATCGGCAAGAATAAATGATCACAATATAGATCGGCAGGAATAAATGATCACAATGTAGATCGGCTGGAATAAATGATCACAATGTAGATCGGCAGGAATAAATTATCACAATATAGATCGGCAAGAATAAATGATCACAATATAGATCGGCAGGAATAAATGATCACAATATAGATCGGCCAGAATAAATGATCACAATGTAGATCGGCCAGAATAAATGATCACAATATAGATCGACAAGAATAAATGATCACAATGTAGATCGGCCAGAATAAATGATCACAATATAGATCGACAAGAATAAATGATCACAATGTAGATCGGCCAGAATAAATGATCACAATGTAGATCGGCAAGAATAAATGATCACAATGTAGATCGACAAGAATAAATGATCACAATATAGATCGGCCAGAATAAATGATCACAATATAGATCGGCCAGAATAAATGATCACAATGTAGATCAACAGGAATAAATGATCACAATATAGATCGGCCAGAATAAATGATCACAATGTAGATCAACAGGAATAAATGATCACAATGTAGATCGGCAGGAATAAATGATCACAATGTAGATCGGCCAGAATAAATGATCACAATGTAGATCGGCAAGAATAAATGATCACAATGTAGATCGACAAGAATAAATGATCACAATGTAGATCGGCAGGAATAAATGATCACAATGTAGATCGGCCAGAATAAATGATCACAATGTAGATCGGCAAGAATAAATGATCACAATGTAGATCGGCAAGAATAAATGATCACAATATAGATCGGCAGGAATAAATGATCACAATGTAGATCGGCCAGAATAAATGATCACAATGTAGATCGACAAGAATAAATGATCACAATGTAGATCGACAAGAATAAACGATCACAATATAGATCGGCCAGAATAAATGATCACAATGTAGATCAACAGGAATAAATGATCACAATATAGATCGGCCAGAATAAATGATCACAATGTAGATCGGCCAGAATAAATGATCACAATGTAGATCGGCAAGAATAAATGATCACAATATAGATCGGCCGGAATAAATGATCACAATATAGATCGGCCAGAATAAATTATCACAATGTAGATCGGCAAGAATAAATGATCACAATGTAGATCGGCCGGAATAAATGGTCACAATATAGATCGGCCAGAATAAATGATCACAATGTAGATCGGCCAGAATAAATTATCACAATGTAGATCGGCCGGAATAAATGGTCACAATATAAATCGGCCAGAATAAATTACCACAATGTAGATCGGCAGGAATAAAGGATCACAATATAGATCGGCCAGAATAAATTATCACAATGTAGATCGGCCGGAATAAATGGTCACAATATAGATCGACAGGAATAAATGATCACAATATAGATCGGCACGAATAAATGATCACAATATAGATCGGCCAGAATATGTGATCATAATGTAGATCGGTAGGAATAAAGGATCACAATATAGATCGGCAGGAATAAAGGATCACAATAAACATCGGCCATAATAAATGGTCACAATGTAGATCGGCAGGAATAAATGATCATAATATAGATCGGCAGGATTAAATGATCACAATATAGATCGGCATGATTAAATGATCACAATATAGATCGGCCAGAATAAATGATCACAATATAGATCGGCCGGAATAAATGATCACAATGTAGATCGGCCATAATAAATGGTCACAATATAGATCGACAGGAATAAAGGATCACAATGTAGATCGGCAAGAATAAATGATCACAATGTAGATCGATCAGAATAAATGATCACAATATAGATCGGCCGGAATAGGTGATCACAATATAGATCGGCCAGAATAAGTGTTCACAATATAGATCTGCTGGAATAAATGGTCACAATATAGATCTGCTGGAATAAATGGTCACAATATAGATCGGCAGGAATAAATGATCACAATATAGATCGGCCAGAATAAATGATCACAATGTAGATCTGCTGGAATAAATGGTCACAACATAGATCGGCAGGAATAAATGATCACAATATAGATCGGCAGGAATAAATGATCACAATGTAGATCTGCTGGAATAAATGATCACAATATAGATCTGCTGGAATAAATGATCACAATATAGATCGGCAGGAATAAATGATCACAATATAGATCGGCAGGAATAAATGATCACAATATAGATAGGCAGGAATAAATGATCACAATATAGATCGGCCAGAATAAATTATCACAATATAGATCGGCAAGAATAAATGATCACAATGTAGATCTGCTGGAATAAATGATCACAATATAGATCTGCTGGAATAAATGATCACAATATAGATCGGCAGGAATAAATGATCACAATGTAGATCTGCTGGAATAAATGATCACAATGTAGATCTGCTGGAATAAATGATCACAATATAGATCTGCTGGAATAAATGATCACAATATAGATCGGCAGGAATAAATGATCACAATGTAGATCTGCAGGAATAAATGATCACAATATAGATCTGCTGGAATAAATGATCACAATATAGATCTGCTGGAATAAATGATCACAATATAGATCGGCAGGAATAAATGATCACAATGTAGATCTGCAGGAATAAATGATCACAATATAGATCTGCTGGAATAAATGATCACAATATAGATCGGCAGGAATAAATGATCACAATATAGATCGGCAGGAATAAATGATCACAATATAGATAGGCAGGAATAAATGATCACAATATAGATCGGCCAGAATAAATGATCACAATATAGATCGGAATCAATAAATGATCACAATATAGATCGGCAGCAATAAATGATCACAATATAGATCGGCAAAAATAAATGATCACAATAAAGATCAGCAATAAATGATCACAATATAGATCGGCAGCAATAAATGATCACAATATAGATCGGCAAAAATAAATGATCACAATAAAGATCAGCAATAAATGATCACAATGTAGATCGGCAAAAAATAAATTATCACAATATAGATCGGCAGGAATAAATGATCACAATGTAGATCGGCCAGAATAAATGATCACAATAAAGATCAGCAGCAATAAATGATCACAATATGTATCGGCAGCAATAAATGATCACAATATAGATCGTCTGAAATAAATTATCACAATATAGATCGGTTGGAATAAATGATCACAATATAGATCGGCCATAATAAAAGATCACAATGTAAATCGGCTTTAATAAATGATCACAATATAGATCGGCTGGAATAAATGATCACAATATAGATCGGCTGAAATAAATTATCACAATATAGATCGGTTGGAATAAATTATCACAATATAGATCGGTCATAATAAAAGATCACAATGTAAATCGGCTTTAATAAATGATCACAATATAGATCGGCTTTAATAAATGATCACAATATAGATCGGCAGCAATAAATTATCACAATATTAATCGGCAGCAATAAATGATCACAATATAGATCGGCTGAAATAAATTATCACAATATAGATCGGTTGGAATAAATGATCACAATATAGATCGGCCATAATAAAAGATCACAATGTAAATCGGTAGCAATAAATGATCACAATATAGATCGACTGAAATAAATGATCACAATATAGATCGGCTGCAGTCGGTATGTCCAGTATATTTGGGCAGGGAGAGAGGGTTCTGATTCTGTCTCCATCTTTATATCTTGTACTTTATTCTGCGGACACGTTTATCTCCTACACGAGGTCGGTCCGTATATTGAGGCTCCGTGTGAATCGTTATAATGTGCAGGGAGGAGAACAGCAGTATATGCTGGGGTAATGTAAATGGGGAGAGCACTGGTTATGGGGTAAATGTCTGCCCCAGTGTATACTAGGGACTGCTCTATAATCATAATAATGAGGAGGAGGATGATGAGAAGAGTAGTGATGATTCCACCGATAATACGAAGACTGATAACAGCTGTGAGGATGATGGTGATGAATGCGGAGGTAACCCGCGGGGGTCACGGACCGGACCCGGATTATTATCTACATTGATGGGAATCATTTATTACAATAAACGAGGAGAAAATAACCCCAAATAATGGGGGAAATCCCCTACACATCCGGTCCATGCATTATATCCCGAGTATAACAATATAATATACTGACTCCTATAATAAATAATCAGATAATCCCCTACACATCCGGTCCATGCATTATATCCCGAGTATAACAATATAATATACTGACTCCTATAATAAATAATCAGATAATCCCCCTACACATCCGGTCCATGCATTATATCCCGAGTATAACAATATAATATACTGACTCCTATAATAAATAATCAGATAATCCCCCTACACATCCGGTCCATGCATTATATCCCGAGTATAACAATATAATATACTGACTCCTATAATAAATAATCAGATAATCCCCTACACATCCGGTCCATGCATTATATCCCGAGTATAACAATATAATATACTGACTCCTATAATAAATAATCAGATAATCCCCCTACACATCCGGTCCATGCATTATATCCCGAGTATAACAATATATTATACTGACTCCTATAATAAATAATCAGATAATCCCCCTACACATCCGGTCCATGCATTATATCCCGAGTATAACAATATAATATACTGACTCCTATAATAAATAATCAGATAATCCCCTACACATCCGGTCCATGCATTATATCCCGAGTATAACAATATATTATACTGACTCCTATAATAAATAATCAGATAATCCCCTACACATCCGGTCCATGCATTATATCCCGAGTATAACAATATATTATACTGACTCCTATAATAAATAATCAGATAATCCCCTACACATCCGGTCCATGCATTATATCCCCAGTATAACAATATATTATACTGACTCCTATAATAAATAATCAGATAATCCCCTACACATCCGGTCCATGCATTATATCCCGAGTATAACAATATATTATACTGACTCCTAGTAATAAATAATCAGATAATCCCCTACGCATCCGGTCCATGCATTATATCCCGAGTATAACAATATATTATACTGACTCCGAGTAATAAATAATCAGATAATCCCCTACACATCCGGTCCATGCATTATATCCCCAGTATAACAATATATTATACTGACTCCTATAATAAATAATCAGATAATCCCCTACACATCCGGTCCATGCATTATATCCCCAGTATAACAATATATTATACTGACTCCTATAATAAATAATCAGATAATCCCCTACACATCCGGTCCATGCATTATATCCCGAGTATAACAATATATTATACTGACTCCTATAATAAATAATCAGATAATCCCCTACACATCCGGTCCATGCATTATATCCCCAGTATAACAATATATTATACTGACTCCTATAATAAATAATCAGATAATCCCCTACACATCCGGTCCATGCATTATATCCCGAGTATAACAATATATTATACTGACTCCTAGTAATAAATAATCAGATAATCCCCTACACATCCGGTCCATGCATTATATCCCCAGTATAACAATATATTATACTGACTCCTATAATAAATAATCAGATAATCCCCTACACATCCGGTCCATGCATTATATCCCCAGTATAACAATATATTATACTGACTCCTAGTAATAAATAATCAGATAATCCCCTACACATCCGGTCCATGCATTATATCCCGAGTATAACAATATATTATACTGACTCCGAGTAATAAATAATCAGATAATCCCCTACACATCCGGTCCATGCATTATATCCCGAGTATAACAATATATTATACTGACTCCTAGTAATAAATAATCAGATAATCCCCTACACATCCGGTCCATGCATTATATCCCGAGTATAACAATATATTATACTGACTCCTATAATAAATAATCAGATAATCCCCTACACATCCGGTCCATGCATTATATCCCGAGTATAACAATATATTATACTGACTCCTAGTAATAAATAATCAGATAATCCCCTACACATCCGGTCCATGCATTATATCCCGAGTATAACAATATATTATACTGACTCCTAGTAATAAATAATCAGATAATCCCCTACACATCCGGTCCATGCATTATATCCCGAGTATAACAATATATTATACTGACTCCGAGTAATAAATAATCAGATAATCCCCTACACATCCGGTCCATGCATTATATCCCGAGTATAACAATATATTATACTGACTCCTATAATAAATAATCAGATAATCCCCTACACATCCGGTCCATGCATTATATCCCGAGTATAACAATATATTATACTGACTCCTATAATAAATAATCAGATAATCCCCTACACATCCGGTCCATGCATTATACCCCGAGTATAACAATATATTATACTGACTCCTATAATAAATAATCAGATAATCCCCCTACACATCCGGTCCATGCATTATATCCCGAGTATAACAATATATTATACTGACTCCTAGTAATAAATAATCAGATAATCCCCTACACATCCGGTCCATGCATTATATCCCGAGTATAACATGGACCGGATGTGTAGGGGATTATCTGATTATTATAGGAGTCAGTATAAGGTATTACAGGTCTGTGCTCCGCTCCCATCTTCTATGTTATAACGCTCGGCCTCGGGATCCGCTCCCCCGTTATACCGCTCACTGCGCTCCGTGAATTACAATGTAAAGAATAGAGGCAGCGGCTGGAGATTATACAGGGGATTACAGGCCGGCTACACTGCAATGTATATAGGGGAGCCGGCTACACTGCAATGTATATAGGGGAGCCGGCTACACTGCAATGTATATAGGGGAGCCGGCTACACTGCAATGTATATAGGGGAGCCGGCTATACTGCAATGTATATAGGGGAGCCGGCTACACTGCAATGTACAGTACAGACCAAAAGTTTGGACACACCTTCTCATTTAAAGATTTTTCTGTATTTTCATGACTATGACAATTGTCCATTCACACTGAAGGCATCAAAACTATGAATTACCACATGTGGAATTATATACTTACCAAAAAAGTGTGAAACAACTGACAATATGTCTTATATTCTAGGTTCTTCACAGTAGCCACCTTTTGCTTTGATGACTGCTGTGCACACTCTTGGCATTCTCTTGATGAGCTTCAAGAGGTAGTCACCGGAAATGGTCTTCACTTCACAGGTGTGCCCTGTCAGGTTTAATAACTGGGATTTCTTGCCTTATAAATGGGGTTGGGACCATCAGTTGTGTTGTGCAGAAGTCTGGTGGATACACAGCTGATAGTCCTACTGAATAGACTGTTAGAATTTGTATTATGGCAAGAAAAAAGCAGCTAAGTAAAGAAAAACGAGTGGTCATCATTACTTTAAGAAATGAAGGTCAGTCAGTCCGAAAAATTGGGAAAACTTTGAAAGTGTCCCCAAGTGCAGTTGCAAAAACCATCAAGCGCTACAAAGAAACTGGCTCACATGAGGACCGCCCCAGGAAAGGAAGACCAAGAGTCACCTCTGCTTCTGAGGATAAGTTTATCCGAGTCACCAGCCTCAGAAATCGCAGGTTAACAGCAGCTCAGATTAGAGACCAGGTCAATGCCACACAGAGTTCTAGCAGCAGACACATCTCTACAACAACTGTTAAGAGGAGACTTTGTGCAGCAGGCCTTCATGGTAAAATAGCTGCTAGGAAACCACTGCTAAGGACAGGCAACAAGCAGAAGAGACTTGTTTGGGCTAAAGAACACAAGGAATGGACATTAGACCAGTGGAAATCTGTGCTTTGGTCTGATGAGTCCAAATTTGAGATCTTTGGTTCCAACCACCGTGTCTTTGTGCGACGCAGAAAAGGTGAACGGATGGACTCTACATGCCTGGTTCCCACCGTGAAGCATGGAGGAGGAGGTGTGATGGTGTGGGGGGGCTTTGCTGGTGACACTGTTTCAAAATTGAAGGCATACTGAACCAGCATGGCTACCACAGCATCTTGCAGCGGCATGCTATTCCATCCGGTTTGCGTTTAGTTGGACCATCATTTATTTTTCAACAGGACAATGACCCCAAACACCTCCAGGCTGTGTAAGGGCTATTTGACCAAGAAGGAGAGTGATGGGGGGCTACGCCAGATGACCTGGCCTCCACAGTCACCAGACCTGAACCCAATCGAGATGGTTTGGGGTGAGCTGGACCGCAGAGTGAAGGCAAAAGGGCCAACAAGTGCTAAGCATCTCTGGGAACTCCTTCAAGATTGTTGGAAGACCATTTTCGGTGACTACCTCTTGAAGCTCATCAAGAGAATGCCAAGAGTGTGCAAAGCAGTCATCAAAGCAAAAGGGGGCTACTGTGAAGACCCTAGAATATAAGACATATTGTCAGTTGTTTCACACTTTTTTGTTAAGTATATAATTCCACATGTGGTAATTCATAGTTTTGATGCCTTCAGTGTGAATGTACCATTTTCATAGTCAGGAAAATACAGAAAAATCTTTAAATGAGAAGGTGTGTCCAAACTTTTGGTCTGTACTGTATATAGGGGAGCCGGCTATACTGCAATGTATATAGGGGAGCCGGCTATACTGCAATGTATATAGGGGAGCCGGCTACACTGCAATGTATATAGGGGAGCCGGCTATACTGCAGTGTATATAGGGGAGCCAACTACACTGCAGTGTATATAGGGGAGCCGGCTATACTGCAATGTATTTAGGGGAGCCGGCTATACTGCAATGTATATAGGGGAGCCGGCTACACTGCAATGTATATAGGGGAGCCGGCTACACTGCAATGTATATAGGGGAGCCGGCTATACTGTAGTGTATATAGGGGAGCCGGCTACACTGCAATGTATATAGGGGAGCCTTCTATACTGCAGTGTATAAAGGGAGGCGGCTATAATGCAATGTATATAGGGGAGCCGTCTATACTGCAGTGTATATAGGGGAGCCGGCTATACTGCAATGTATATAGGGGAGTTGGCTATACTGCAATGTATATAGGGGAGGCGGCTATACTGCAATGTATATAGGGGAGCCAGCTATACTGCAATGTATATAAGGGAGCCGGCTATACTGCAATGTATATAGGGGAGCCAGCTATATTGTAGTGTATATAGGGGAGCCGGCTATACTGCAATGTATATAGGGGAGCCGGCTATACTGCAATGTATATAGGGGAGCCAGGTATACTGTAGTGTATATAGGGGAGCCGGCTATACTGCAATGTATATAGGGGAGCCGGCTATACTGCAATGTATATAGGGGAGCCGGCTATACTGCAATGTATATAGGGGAGCCGGATATACTTTAGAGAACAGGAGTCATCCTGATATCGTGTAGTTTGCAATTTATAAAGTGCAGGACGATGAATATTCTTATGTATATGGGGTGTCGTGGTGTATAATGAATATTAGACATAATAATGTTCTGGGCGGATATTTGTGTCACTAATGAAAAAAACTGAACATTCAGCAAAAATGAAAATGTCAGGAAACTGGGGAGGAAGCGAGGGTACTGTGTACGGGGCAGAATTGTTATAATATACAGGGGCAGGATTGTTATAATTTACAGGAGCAGGATTGTTATAATGTACGGGGACAGGATTGTTATAATGTACGGGGACAGGATTGTTATAATATACAGGGACAGGATTGTTATAATGTACGGGGGCAGGATTGTTATAATGTACGGGGGCAGGATTGTTATAATGTACAGGGGCAGGATTGTTATAATGTACAGGGGCAGGATTGTTATAATGTACGGGGACAGGATTGTTATAATTTACAGGGGCAGGATTGTTATAATTTACAGGGGCAGGATTGTTATAATGTACGGGACAGGATTGTTATAATGTACGGGGGCAGGATTGTTATAATATACAGGGACAGGATTGTTATAATGTACGGGGACAGGATTGTTTTAATATACAGGGACAGGATTGTTATAATGTACGGGGGCAGGATTGTTATAATGTACGGGGGCAGGATTGTTATTATGTACGGGGATAGGATTGTTATTATGTACGGGGATAGGATTGTTATAATATACAGGGACAGGATTGTTATAATGTACGGGGGCAGGATTGTTATAATATACAGGGACAGGATTGTTATAATGTACGGGGGCAGGATTGTTATAATTTACAGGAGCAGGATTGTTATAATGTACGGGGGCAGGATTGTTATAATTTACAGGGGCAGGATTGTTATAATGTACGGGGACAGGATTGTTATAATGTACGGGGGCAGGATTGTTATAATGTACAGGGGCAGGATTGTTATAATGTACAGGGGCAGGAAAGTTATAATGTACAGGGGCAGGATTGTTATAATGTACAGGGGCACGATTGTTATAATGTACAGGGGCAGGATTGTTATAATGTACGGGGGCAGGATTGTTATAATGTACAGGAGTAGGATTGTTATAATTTACAGGGGCAGGATTGTTATAATGTACGGGGACAGGATTGTTATTATGTACGGGGACAGGATTGTTATAATATACAGGGACAGGATTGTTATAATATACAGGGACAGGATTGTTATAATGTACAGGGACAGGATTGTTATAATGTACAGGAGCAGGATTGTTATAATTTACAGGGGCAGGATTGTTATAATTTACAGGAGCAGGATTGTTATAATGTACGGGGGCAGGATTGTTATAATTTACAGGGGCAGGATTGTTATAATGTACAGGGACAGGATTGTTATAATGTACGGGGGCAGGATTGTTATAATGTACAGAGGCAGGATTGTTATAATGTACAGGGGCAGGAAAGTTATAATGTACAGGGGCAGGATTGTTATAATGTACAGGGGCAGGATTGTTATAATTTACAGGGGCAGGATTGTTATAATTTACAGGGGCAGGATTGTTATAATGTACAGGAGCAGGATTGTTATAATGTACGGGGACAGGATTGTTATAATGTACGGGGGCAGGATTGTTATAATATACAGGGACAGGATTGTTATAATGTACGGGGACAGGATTGTTATAATGTACAAGGGCAGGATTGTTATAATATACTGGGACAGGATTGTTATAATGTACAGGGGCAGGATTGTTATAATGTACGGGGACAGGATTGTTATAATGTACGGGGGCAGGATTGTTATAATATACAGGGACAGGATTGTTATAATGTACGGGGACAGGATTGTTATAATGTACAAGGGCAGGATTGTTATAATATACAGGGACAGGATTGTTATAATGTACAGGGGCAGGATTGTTATAATGTACAGGGGCAGGATTGTTATAATGTACAGGAGCAGGATTGTTATAATGTACGGGGACAGGATTGTTATAATGTACGGGGGCAGGATTGTTATAATATACAGGGACAGGATTGTTATAATGTACGGGGACAGGATTGTTATAATGTACAAGGGCAGGATTGTTATAATATACAGGGGCAGGATTGTTATAATGTACAGGGGCAGGATTGTTATAATGTACGGGGACAGGATTGTTATAATGTACGGGGGCAGGATTGTTATAATGTACAAGGGCAGGATTGTTATAATGTACAGGGGCAGGATTGTTATAATGTACAGGGACAGGATTGTTATAATGTACGGGGGCAGGATTGTTATAATATACAGGGACAGGATTGTTATAATGTACGGGGGCAGGATTGTTATAATGTACAGGGACAGGATTGTTATAATGTGCGGGGACAGGATTGTTATAATGTACGGGGACAGGATTGTTATAATGTACGGGGGCAGGATTGTTATAATGTACAAGGGCAGGATTGTTATAATGTACAGGGGCAGGATTGTTATAATGTACGGGGCAGGATTGTTATAATATACAGGGACAGGATTGTTATAATGTACAGGGGCAGGAATGTTATAATGTACAGGGGCAGGATTGTTATAATGTACAGGGGTAGGATTGTTATAATTTACAGGGGCAGGATTGTTATAATGTACGGGGGCAGGATTGTTATAATGTACGGGGGCAGGAATGTTATAATTTACAGGGGCAGGAATGTTATAATGTACAGGGACAGGATTGTTATAATGTACGGGGGCAGGATTGTTATAATATACAGGGACAGGATTGTTATAATGTACAGGGACAGGATTGTTATAATGTACGGGGGCAGGATTGTTATAATGTACAGGGGCAGGATTGTTATAATGTACAGGAGCAGGATTGTTATAATGTACGGGGGCAGGATTGTTATAATGTACAGGGGCAGGATTGTTATAATGTACGGGGACAGGATTGTTATAATGTACAGGGACAGGATTGTTATAATGCACAGGGGCAGGATTGTTATAATGTACAGGAGCAGGATTGTTATAATGTACGGGGGCAGGATTGTTATAATGTACAGGGGCAGGATTGTTATAATGTACAGGGGTAGGATTGTTATAATTTACAGGGGCAGGATTGTTATAATGTACGGGGGCAGGATTGTTATAATGTACGGGGGCAGGATTGTTATAATGTACGGGGCTAGGAATGTTATAATTTACAGGGGCAGGATTGTTATAATGTACGGGGGTAGGATTGTTATAATGTACGGGGGCAGGATTGTTATAATGTACAGGGGCAGGAAAGTTATAATGTACAGGGGCAGGATTGTTATAATGTACAGGGGCAGGAATGTTATAATGTACAGGGGCAGGATTGTTATAATGTACGGGGGCAGGAATGTTATAATGTACAGGGACAGGATTGTTATAATGTACAGGGTCAGGAATGTTATAATGTACAGGGGCAGGATTGTTATAATGTACAGGGGCAGGAATGTTATAATGTACAGGGACAGGATTGTTATAATGTACAGGGTCAGGAATGTTATAATGTACAGGGGCAGGATTGTTATAATTTACAGGGGCAGGATTGTTATAATGTACGAGGGCAGGATTGTTATAATGTAAAGGGTCAGGAATGTTATAATTTACAGGGGCAGGAATGTTATAATTTACAGGGGCAGGATTGCTATAATGTACAGGGACAGGATTGTTATAATGTACGGGGACAGGATTGTTATAATGTACGGGGGCAGGAATGTTATAATTTACAGGGGCAGGATTGTTATAATGTACGGGGGCAGGAATGTTATAATGTACGGGGGCAGGTTTGTCATAATTTACAGGGGCAGGATTGTTATAATATACAGTGGCAGGATTGTTATAATGTACAGGAGCAGGATTGTTATAATGTACGGGGACAGGATTGTTATAATGTACAGGGGCAGGATTGTTATAATTTACAGGGGCAGGATTGTTATAATGTACAGGGGCAGGATTGTTATAATTTACAGGGGCAGGATTGTTATAATGTACAGGGGCAGGATTGTTATAAAGTACAGGAGCAGGATTGTTATAATTTACAGGGGCAGGATTGTTATAATTTACAGGGGCAGGATTGTTATAATGTACAGGGGCAGGATTGTTATAATTTACAGGGGCAGGATTGTTATAATGTACAGGGGCAGGATTGTTATAATGTACAGGGGCAGGATTGTTATAATGTACAGGGGCAGGAATGTTATAATTTACGGGGACAGGATTGCTATAATGTACAGGGACAGGATTGTTATAATGTACGGGGACAGGATTGTTATAATGTACGGGGACAGGATTGTTATAATATATGGGGGCAGGAATGTTATAATTTACAGGGGCAGGATTGTTATAATGTACGGGGGCAGGAATGTTATAATGTACGGGGGCAGGATTGTTATAATTTACAGGGGCAGGATTGTTATAATGTACAGGGGCAGGATTGTTATAATGTACAGGGGCAGGAATGTTATAATGTACAGGGGCAGGATTGTTATAATGTACGGGGACAGAATTGTTATAATGTACAGGGGCAGGATTGTTATAATGTACAGGGGCAGGA